>NC_069502.1:1055070605-1055075605 GCF_027579735.1 Bombina bombina | reverse complement strand
GACAATCTTTATCTTATTGTTCTTTCCTAGATCTGCAAGAGCAGAAGCTGATGATAGGTTAGGGAATTCCAGAATGACGGCTGTGGTAACAGACTTTGACAACATTGAGATCCAACAGCAATACAGCGACGTCAACAACCGATGGGACGATGAATGGGATAACGAGAACAGCTCTGCGCGGCTGTTCGAACGTTCCCGTATTAAGGCTTTAGCAGGTACGTTTCAGAAATATAACCATATGGGTCTGTGTGCCAAATCACCAGAACATGCTAAACAATGCACAATGTTTGTCCTGCAATCCTAAAAATAGCAGAAATTGTGTTCATAAAGGCATCGTTTAATTGTGCAATATTTAACACAAAATAAGTACAAACTGCAGTCGTGTTTTGTCATTAGAATTATTATTGCTAGAATAAGTATTTACCAGGCGTGTAGCTGGTAATATTTATAAAGGCTGAATAATCAACTGTTTTTCTTTTTGTCTAACTTGGTCACATACAGTTAAACACATTCCTCCTTTAGATATAAGCCCCTTTGGTACAAGGATCACGCAGTGGAAAATCAATAGCTTAAAATGCCTTAAAGTACCACTTAATACAGTAGAATTGCATAATTAACAAGTGCATAGTAAAAATACAATGCAATGGCACTTACTCTGAATTTTAAATAAGCAGTAGATTTTTTTTTCTGGCAAATGTATTTTTCTCTTCTATTTTCCGGCCCACTGTGTCATGTGACAAAAATCAGCCAATCACAGACTAGTATACGTATATCCTGTCCACACGCTCAGTAGGAACTGGTGCCTCAAGTGTGTATATAAAAAGACTGACATTTTTTATAATCGGAGTAAATTGGAAAGTGTTTTAAAACTGTATGTTTTCTAGATCATGAAAGTGTATTTTGACTTTAGTGTACCTTTTAAATGCCTGATGTAGGGAACTGTTCTATTATGCATATTAAACAATTCCATTTTTTTCATAAAAATGTCAAATAAAAGCTTAAATTGGCACTAGCATACTGCAGTATTCATTTTTATTAGCTGATAGCGACCATACCTATGTCTGTATTGGCGGACGAGGACATGGCTGCACAAGCAAAGGTTTATTGAGTATAAGAACATTTAATTAAAACAATTCCGTCTGAAATTTACTGATGAAACAAGTAAGAGCATGTATTCAGTGTCCCTTTAAGTGGCCTGATCATAATTAATGGGCTGTTTTCTTTGAAGTATTCAATCGTTGAGAGAGTGCGTTATATGTAATACAGACCAGCAAGCTTATTCTATCGTTTAAGGTTTCCATAAATAGCACGCGCTCTTCTGCAATTTCCCTTTCCATCCATTTAATTGCATGTGGACGGGGACCATATTTAAAGTTGTGTCTTATTTTTCTCTTATTAATAATGTTCAGGACACTTTGTAGTATGTGTTTACAACCATCCTCATTCACCATAACATAATAGTCTATTAGATTAGTGAATATTTAAAAAAAAAAAAAAAGTGTTACTATACGTAACCGAGCTTTGTATACTGAAGTATTCATTGGTCACTGGCTAAAACAGACAACTCCCTCCAGGTAGTCACAAATCCCTGTCCGCAAATAAAAATGTATAGGATCATCAATTTTTCAAAAATAACGAATACATTTTCAAATAATCTTTTTATATGAAACAAAAAAAATCTGTACAGTAACAAGCCATCGAATTATATACATAGCAATGTTCTCCACAGTACATTTTGCTAGCCGGGTGGCATTAGGAAGTATCTTGGTGGGGGCAGTATAATACTTTGCAATATTTTATTATTTTCTGTTATTTAAAGGGAGCCAAAATTGGAATTCAAGTGGATGCATTTCAGTTTTAAATAGGAGCATTTTTGTAATATACATGTATTAGCAAAAATGCTTCTAAAAAAAGATTTAGCTGTTTCAAAAGTATATTTAAGTATTCTTCGTGCACCAGCATTTTAAACACAGCACTTGCTTAGAGAGCCTAAGGTTCTTGTATCATCTGGTAATGATTCAATTTAATTGCTGACATAAAACAAGCCTTACTGGCGCTTTGAGCAGCTTCAGTATTTATAATGCTGGCGCACTAAGAATATCTAATAATGCTTCACATGAACGTGCAGAGAAAAATGTTAACAGTAAAACAGTGATAGCTTTTACTAGAAGTATTTTTGCCAATACATCTATATTGCAAATATATTTCTATTCAAAGATGTGATTTATCTATGTGCATTTATATTTTTACTGGGATGTCCCTTTAAGCTATCCTATGCACAAATGAATTGCAGAATTTAGCATCAATTGATTTAATGATAATTTGTATAAAAAAACATTGAAAACAATAATTATTAGCTCATCTTGGCTTAATATTGGTTTAAATTTTAGCCGGGATGGCTTTAAATTGTTTTATACTAAGTAAAACTCGCATTTTGGGCCATGCCCGTTTCATGAAAGCACCACAGAATCTTCCACAGAGTTTCTGCAACTTTTATTTGAAAGGGGTTTTATCCAGTTTCTAACCATAATGAGTTTATGCTGAGTACAGTATCCCTAGTAGAAAAAAAATCTGTAGTAACAGCATCTTCAGGATTGGAGAAATAGTGTTCTATGGCAGCGTTTATGACCTTGTGCAAAAGGTAGTTTCTATGTCTACATAAAGAAATCCCTGTCACTGAACTTTCTTTTAAAGAATGTTTGTTGTGGTTTGTTTATGGCTGTACATTTATTTGTGCACCTATTTTAAAACTGTTTTGAACAAAGTAGTTATTGTATCATAAAACAGCAATTCAACTCTTCAGCCAGTTCTTGCTGGTATTCTGCAGCTAACGCTGCTAATCAGTTTTTTTTTTAATTATCCAATGTTTATCTCCATATATTAAGTAAGATTCAGCAGTCAAATAAATGCAACCACAGGCTCACATGACTGAAACACATGTTCAAGTCAGTTAATTGACGAACAGTGTAGCCATCTGCATTTAACCTTTAATTACCCTGTAATATCTGCATAAATCCTCAGGTGGTGTAGGAGCTGGGGCAGTGTTAGCGTAGTTTAGTCTCTGTTTTACATACATGGTAAGGTTCCACTCCCACTGCTGTAAAGATTCTGACCTTTGGAACCCTGCGTCTCATGGGTGTAGCTGAATTGTATCCATAAGAAAAGGCCTATGAGCAATGTGATATATATTTATCCAAAAAAATAAAATCCATAGTCTGCAAGGATTTGAATCACATCATACATCATACATCACTATATGTAACAGTATTAAAATAAGTATTAAAGGGACACTGAACCCATATACTTTTTCTTTCATGATTCAGAGAGCATGACATTTTAATCAACTTTCTAATTTACTCCTATTATCAATTTTTCTTCGTTCTCTTGCTATCTTTATTTTAAAAGCAGGAATTTAAATCTTAGCAGCCAGCCCATTTTAGGTTCAGCACCATGGATAGTGCTTGCTTATTAGAGACTTACATTTACCCACCAATAAGCAAGCATAATCCAGGTTCTCAACCAAAAATGGACTGGCTCCTATGCATCACATTCCTGCTTTTTAAATAAAGATAGCAAGAGAACGAAGAAAAATTGATAATAGGAGTAAATTAGAAAGTTGCTTAAAATTCCTTGCTGTATCTGAATCATGAAAGAAAAAAATTGGGTTTAGTGTCCCTTTAAGCTTGTCCCAGAATAAACAAGTTATTGACAATATGTGAAGTTGTTGCTTATCTATAAAGTGTTGTAATGAGATAATAGAGATGTAGATAATATGATAATTGGTCGTGCATTTAGAGAATAGAAAGCCTTTTTTTTTTTTTTTTCTCATGTGTTCTGCAGAAATTACTTCAAATTGAGTGTCACTTTGCCTTATAGGGCAAAATGTATCATTATTGCAGCAGACAGGTTTGCAAGTAGAGAACCTTTCCGCCTGCTATCACCACTTGTGATGCTGCATTGCTTGGCATAATTTAACATTGCACAAGAGGTTTCTTGTGCAATGCTGCCCTTGCTCCTGCGCAGTCACTACGAATGAGTGAGTGTTAAGGTGACTCTGAGGTGGTGGAGATGCAAAAGAAGCAGTTTCTTTCTACCCCTAGTGTAATTCAGTAACTGGACTAAACCAATGCATGACTTATTTCCTGTTTAGTGATTCCTCACTTATAAAGTTCTATTTTGCATGTTATAGTAAATGCAGCAGTGAGTCGTCATTCATTAATAAAATACATTTTCCTGTTGTTGAAGCACTTGTCTTTAAGTGAGTTAGTCTCACTGTTAGACGTCTCAGTGTCTATAGGCACTGCTGAATCTTATCTATACTGTCTTGCTTTAGTTCCATGAAGGCAGCATATACAGTCTGTAAATGATTTCCCAGGACTCCTAGTAGCATTCACATTTCTGACCTTGGAACAATCTGTGTAAATTGTATAAAACATATTGAACTTCTTAAACCTCCTCCATTTTTCAAGGCATATTTCTGTATGTTGCGTGTGCCCGGGTATTCTGCATTTAAAATGTGCTGATTAGCAGTCATGGTATTTAAATGTACGCACATTGGGCATAGGTCCCTGATACGGTAATAAGTTTGCAAACTTTTTTTCCTTCTAATTTAAAATTGAAATGCACTTATGTTTTATTTTTGACTGCCATGTCCCCTTAAGGGCATGTATGGCACATGCACACCAGTAAGCTACAGTATATGCTCCTATGGCCAGCACTGGGCACACATTAAAGTTTCTTGTACAAGGGGACCTTTTTCTTAATCTAAATTATTTCATTATATTGCAATATTTATCACATAATGAGGTGGCCACTTGAAATTAAACTAGAATGTCCCTTCTTTAACAGCACCTGTGAGCAAATATAACATCAGAATATCTGTAAGCATTGCACAATGAGTTTGAGGATAGCAGTTAGAACATGCAATAGAGAAGACCCTTATGGACATGTATAGGGACGTCAGATGAAATGGTTTCCCAGGGGAAATATTGAGAGTTATG
>NC_069502.1:1055058105-1055063105 GCF_027579735.1 Bombina bombina | reverse complement strand
CATAGGTTCAGTCTAACCATCACCTCTCGATTTCCATATATGTTAGAAAATCAGTTAACATAAGCAACAAAGTCCTTATTTGATTAATATAATTACAACAATGTAAGCCGTGCGATCAGATCGCAACTGTAATCAGCTGTCATCTGGAAACACACCCCCTCCTGCCCTAATAGGTCAGGAGTAAACCGTGCCCCTCCACTTTCATACCTACACAAAAAGCAACAACATGTATACATAGTTTAGTTGTTGACACCTTAATAGTGCCTCTCCCATAGGCTTATAGCAGAATAGGAAGTGTGATCAGATCACCGCTGAAGGTAACAGTCATCCTGAAATCTGTCCCTCATGTTGTTATTGATCACAAATAACAACCGCTTCTCGCCCCAAGCGTAATCTAGAAAGTAAATAGGCAAAAAACAAACCTATCTAAATCAACCCCTAGGGAATTACTAAAACCAAAATGCTACGTGTTAACAGTATATATGCTAAGATCCCACTGTCCAATCACAACCATACTGGAAGTCTCAGACGTGACGTCCTATATCGCTAATACCCTTCAGTATACATTTCATCAAAGCAGTCAAAAACTTGAAGGCACAGAGCCCTTGTTAGTAATCAGGTAGGTGATGCCTCAGCATCACAGTAATCACTATTTCAGTATAAAGTAATATCAAACACAATAAGCAACAATCAAAACAACACAAAAAGGCATAACACCTAAGAGCTAATATAATACAAAATGTGAACATACAAAAAGAAGTTACAACCCCTACGTCTGCTATATAGATCCCTTATCGAATGTATGTTCCCAGCATCGAAATAATTAAAAAGCAAATTAAATACCAAAACATATACATGAATAACAAAACCTCTATGAAGGCTATGAACAGGAGGGGTCAAAACGGTAAAATTTAGGTATATAGGGCCAAAAAGTTACCTAAAGACAAAAACTCCCCATTGGGCACTCAAGGGGTGTGAATCTTACCAATAGAGTTGATCAGGCTCTAATGAAAATAAGTGAACATATAACGGTGTATTACAAAACTCTATGTGATGCATAGTGAAATGTGCAAATAGTTAAAATCATATATTACACATACTAGACATAAAATTAAAATAAAAGCACTGGTATCTATTGTATGAAGACATAACTATAATGGGAAGAACCCATATGTACTGGGCCCCATATATAATACTAAATAAATGGAAAAGGCTAGGAGTAAAATACTGTTACATAAGAGACAAAAGCATGACTAGGCCATCATATTCTTTCCTTTATATATAATGAATCAGGACTCTCATTTGATCATAATGTCCTTGAGTTAACCCAAGAAGGCTTGCCATCCGGATTGTATGTTGAGACCTCTGGGCACCAATGTACCCAATTCATGGATCCAGCGAGCCTCCTTTTGGAGCAGGATCTTTGCTCTGTTGCCTCCCCGTCTTAATGGTGGCACGTGATCAATCAGGCGAAACCTGAGATCAGTGACTGAGTGGTTATTGTCAAGAAAATGTCGAGCAACAGGCTGTCCCGATTTTCCACTATCTAGTGCAGCTCTAATGCTTGAGCGGTGGTTAGCCATTCGAGTTCTGGCATCATCTGTCGATTTTCCAATGTAAAATTTCCCACATGGGCAGTTGAGGAGGTATATAATATGTGTGGTAGTACATGTTAGGAACCAGTTGATCTTATACTTCTTCTTTTTTTCGGGGTGTTGGAACACATTACCAGTGTGCATACTATTACATGTAACGCAGCTTAAACACTTAAAGCACCCCTTTTTCTTTTTGAGCCATGATTGTTTTTCACTCAGTGGCGAAATATCAGTTTTCATAAGACGGTCTCGTAGACTTCGCCCTCTTCTGTATGATAGTCTTGGTGCCTTCCAATGTTTAAACGGTAAGTTACTGTCTGTTTCAATAATCTTCCACTCATCTTTGATTGCTCTCATGATACGATACTGATCTGGTGAATACGTTGTGACAAATGTCATTTGTTTCTCAGCCACATTACTAGTGGTCTTAGCCTCCGTCTGGTTGGTCCGATCACAAGTGGCTAGTAATTCTTTCTTCTTATACCCTCTTTGTGTGAATCTTTCTGTCAACTCAGTCAGCTGAGTGAGGCATAAATCACCATCTGTGTTGTTTCTCCTGACCCTCTGGTATTGGGCTTTGGGTATATTCCTGATCAGTGATGGTTGATGACAGCTTCTGGCATGTAATACCGTATTCCGATCTGTGCTTTTCCTGTAAAGTGTAGTGCCAAGTACGCCATTCTTCTTAAATACTCTTACGTCCAAATAATCAACAGTGTCTTTACTGGCCACATATTGGAACCTAACAGTACTCTCCATGGTATTCAGTGTATGTATCCATTGGTTCAAGGATTCTTCGTCACCTCTCCAAACGAGGAATAGATCGTCTATATACCTGCAATAAAAATTGATTGATGAATTTTCATAGACGCTCATCAGAGTGGTTTCATACTCCTCCATAAACAGATTCGCCAGTGATGGGGCCACATTCGACCCCATCGCTGTTCCAGCAATTTGTAGGTAAAAGATGTTGTTGAATTTAAAGTAGTTCTTCTCAAGGCACATAGAGAGGAGGTCAATCAGGACATATTCTGGTGGGCCAACATAAGGCATTCGTCTTAGTGCTTTTACTACCGCTGTTATTCCTGCAGAATGAGGAATGATCGTATAAAGACTTGAGACATCCATGGTGACAAGTAGATCAGTTTCCCTAATATCTTTCAAAGAGATGATTTTCTGTATAAATGTTGTTGAATCCTGGGTGAAAGATTTCATTCTTCTCACTAGGGGTTGTAAGAAGTGATCCACAAATATGGCCAAAGATTGTAGAAGTGACCCCCTTGCCGAAACAATCGGTCTCCCTGGGGGGTGTGTAGGATCTTTATGGATCTTGGGGAGTATATACATAATTGGTATAATAGGGAAATCCTTACGTAAGAATCTTGCTTCGTGTTCTGTAATAGACCCCTCTTGTTTCCATATCGCAATTTTATTATCAATCTCACGTTTTAGAGCCAATGTCGGATCTTTATCAAGTATCTTGTATGTTGTTTGATCAGAGAGTTGGCGAATGACTTCGTCCTTATAATCCGTTGTGTTCATTATTACGACCGCCCCACCTTTATCAGCCGGGCGGATCATAATGGTAGAATCATCACCAAGGGTCTTCAAAGCCGCTCTCTCCTCCTTGGAAAGATTATCAAAATGTCTGGATGTACTCCTCGTCTCTTCCGTCAAATTCATAAGAAATTTTGTATAGGTGGTGATAGATGCGTTACTGGAGTTTGGATCAAAAGAACCCGCAGTATTTTACTCCTAGCCTTTTCCATTTATTTAGTATTATATATGGGGCCCAGTACATATGGGTTCTTCCCATTATAGTTATGTCTTCATACAATAGATACCAGTGCTTTTATTTTAATTTTATGTCTAGTATGTGTAATATATGATTTTAACTATTTGCACATTTCACTATGCATCACATAGAGTTTTGTAATACACCGTTATATGTTCACTTATTTTCATTAGAGCCTGATCAACTCTATTGGTAAGATTCACACCCCTTGAGTGCCCAATGGGGAGTTTTTGTCTTTAGGTAACTTTTTGGCCCTATATACCTAAATTTTACCGTTTTGACCCCTCCTGTTCATAGCCTTCATAGAGGTTTTGTTATTCATGTATATGTTTTGGTATTTAATTTGCTTTTTAATTATTTCGATGCTGGGAACATACATTCGATAAGGGATCTATATAGCAGACGTAGGGGTTGTAACTTCTTTTTGTATGTTCACATTTTGTATTATATTAGCTCTTAGGTGTTATGCCTTTTTGTGTTGTTTTGATTGTTGCTTATTGTGTTTGATATTACTTTATACTGAAATAGTGATTACTGTGATGCTGAGGCATCACCTACCTGATTACTAACAAGGGCTCTGTGCCTTCAAGTTTTTGACTGCTTTGATGAAATGTATACTGAAGGGTATTAGCGATATAGGACGTCACGTCTGAGACTTCCAGTATGGTTGTGATTGGACAGTGGGATCTTAGCATATATACTGTTAACACGTAGCATTTTGGTTTTAGTAATTCCCTAGGGGTTGATTTAGATAGGTTTGTTTTTTGCCTATTTACTTTCTAGATTACGCTTGGGGCGAGAAGCGGTTGTTATTTGTGATCAATAACAACATGAGGGACAGATTTCAGGATGACTGTTACCTTCAGCGGTGATCTGATCACACTTCCTATTCTGCTATAAGCCTATGGGAGAGGCACTATTAAGGTGTCAACAACTAAACTATGTATACATGTTGTTGCTTTTTGTGTAGGTATGAAAGTGGAGGGGCACGGTTTACTCCTGACCTATTAGGGCAGGAGGGGGTGTGTTTCCAGATGACAGCTGATTACAGTTGCGATCTGATCGCACGGCTTACATTGTTGTAATTATATTAATCAAATAAGGACTTTGTTGCTTATGTTAACTGATTTTCTAACATATATGGAAATCGAGAGGTGATGGTTAGACTGAACCTATGAGAGCAGGATCCTGGTGTTAACGCTAATTTTATTTTCCAATACATAGGGAATTTTAGAGGTGTTGTCTAGACTTAACCTATGAGAGTAGGAGGGGTGTGTTTACAGATGACAACAGATCTCAGTTGCGGTCTGATCGCACGATATATACTGTTATAATCTGAACATCCGAGTGGCAAACACCTTAAGACAGATATGTACCCAAAGTCTCTGACATTTAATCTTATAAGGATCTGGTTGCTAACGCTTATTTTATTTTAATTTTTGACACATATGAAAATTGAGAGGTGCTGTTTAGGCGTAACCTATGAGAGCAGGAGGGGTGTGTCAGCAAATGCGACGATATCAATAGCATCTAATGGTTAGTTGATCGCAGGGTGTGTATAATCGTTTTTGTGTTGTGGTTCAATAATACCACATATATGGGGTGCTGTG